>NC_072011.1:15123351-15125957 GCF_027791375.1 Indicator indicator | reverse complement strand
GAGGAGAGGGAGAGGGTGTGGGGTGGGGGGGTACGGAGAGCTAAGCAAGGAGATAGAGAGGGAGGAGGGAGTGGAGAGAGGAGGAGAGAGATCGAGCGAGGAGAGGGAAGAGAGGAGTACGGGAAGAAGGAGGGAAGTGAGATTAGATAGATGAGGGGAAGGGGAGGGGGAGGAAGAGGGAGAGGAGAGGAAGGAGGGAGGGAAGGGGGGAAGAGGGAGGAGAGGAGGGGAGGAGGAGGGAGGAGGGGAGGGGAGAGGAAGAGAGGGAGGGAGGAGGAGAAGGGGGGGGAAGGGGAGAGAGAGGGAGGAAGGAAGAGGGGAGGAGGGAAGGGAGGGGAGAGGAGAGGGAAGGGAGAGGGGGAGGAGAGGAAGAGGGGAGGAGAGGGAGGGGAGGAGGAGAAGGGGGAGAGGGAAGAGGGAGGGGAGGGAGGAGGAAGGAGGGAGAGAGGGGGGAGAGGGAGGGAGAGGAGGAGGAGGGGGGAGGAGGGGGGGAGGAGGGGAAGGAGAAGGAGGGAGGGGAGAGGGAGGGGAAGAAGAGAGGGAGAGGAGGGAGGGAAGGGGGGAAGGAGGAGGGAAGAGGGAGGGGAGGGAGGGAGGGAGAGGAGGGAGAAGGAGAGGGAGAGGGGGGGAGGAGGAGGGAGAAGGGGGAGGAGGAGAGGAGGAGAGGAGAGGGGAGGGGGAGGGGAGGGAGGGGAGGAGGAGGAAGGGAGAGGGGAGGGAGGGAGGAGGAGGGGAAGGGGGGAGGGGGAGGGGAGGAGGAAGGGAGGAAAGGAGGAGGGGGGGGAGGGGAGGGGGGAGGGAAGGAAGGGAGGGAAGGAGGAGAGAAGAGGAGGAGGGGGAGAGGAAGGGGAGAGAAGGAGAGGAGGGGGGAGGAGAGGAGAGGGGAGGGGGAGAGGGGGAGGGGAGAGGGAAAGGGGAGGGGGGAGGAGGGGAAGGGAGGGAGGAGGGGGGAAGGGGGAGGGGGGAGAGGGGGGGAGGGGAGGGGAGGAGGAGGGGAGGGAAGGGAGAGGGAGAGGGGGGAAGGGAGGGGAGGGAGGGGAGAGAAGGGGAGGGAGGGGAAAGGAGAGGGAGAGGGAGAGGAGGGAAGGGGAGAGGGGAGGGAGGAGGAGGAGGAAGAGGGAGGGGAGGAGGAGGGGAGGAGGGGAGAAAGGGAGGGAGGAGGGGGAAGAAGGAAGAAGGGAGAGGAAGAGGGAGGGGGGGAAGGAGGGAGGGAGGAAGAGGAGAAGGAGGGGGGAGAGGGGAGGAGAAGGAGGAGAAGGAGGGGGAGGGGGAGGGAGAGGGGAGAAGGGGAGGGAGAGGGAGAGGAGGGGAGGAGGAGGGGAGGGGGAGGGAGGGAGGGAGAGGGGGAGGAGGAGGGGAGGAGGAGGGGAGGAGGAGGGGAGGGGAGGGAGAGGAGGGGAAGAGGGAGGGGGAGGAGGGGAGGGGAGAGGGAGAGGGAGGAAGGAGGGGAGAGGAGGGAGGGAAGGAGGGAGGGAAGAGGAGGAGGGGAGGAGGGAGAGGAGAGGGAGGGAGGGAGGAGGAGAGGGGAGGGGAGGGAAGAGGAGGGAGAGGAGAAGGAGGAGAAGAGGGAGGGAGAGGGAGAGGGGAGAGGAGGAGGAGAAGGAGGAGGGAGAGGAAGGGAGGAGGGAGAGGAGGGAGGAGAAGGAGAGGGAGGGGAGGAGAGGGGAGGAGAAGGAGGAGAGGAGGAGGAGGGAGGAAGAGAGGAGGGAGAGGAGGAGGGAGGAGGGAAGGGAGAGAGGGAGGGGAGGAGGGAAGAGGAGGGAGGGAGAGGAGAGGAGAGAGGGAGGAGGGAGGGGAGAGGAGGAAGGAGGGAGGGAGAGAGGAGAAGAGGGAGAGGAGAGGAGAGGGGAGAAGGGAGAGGGGAGGGGGGAGGGAGAGAGGGAGGGGAAGGAGGAAGGGAGGGGAGGAGAGAGGGGAGAGAGGAGAAGGAGGGAGAGGAGAGAAGAGAGAGGGAAGAGAAGGAGGGAAGGAGGAGGGGAGGGAGGAAGAGAGGAGAGGAGGAGAGGGAAGGAGAGGGGGAGGGGAGAGGAGAAGGGAGAGAAGGAGGGAGAGGGAGGAGAGAGGGAGGAAGGGGAGGAGAAGAAGGAGGGAGAGGAGGGAGGAGAGGGAGGAGAGGAAGAGAGGGAGGAGAAGGGGAGAGAGGAGAGGGAGGAGAAGGAGGAGAGAGGGAAGAGGAGAGAGGAGGAAGAGAGGGAGGGGAGAGAGGAGGGAGAGGGGAGGAGGAGAAGAGGGAGAGGGAAGGGAGGAGGGAGGAGGAAGGGGGGGAGAGGAGGAGGAGAGGAGGAGGGAGAGGGAGGAGAGGAGGGGAGGAGGAGGGGAGGAAGGAGGAAGGAGGGAAGAGGAAGGAGGAGAGGGAGAGGGAGAGAAGAGGGAGGGGAGGAGAGAGGAGAGAAGGGAGAGAGGAGAGGGGAGAAGGAGGGAGAGGAGGAGAGGGAGGAGGGAGGAAGAGAGGAGGAGGAGGGGAGGAGGGAGAGGGGAAGAGGAGAGAGGAGGGGAGGGGGAAGGAGGAGGAGAAGAGGAGGAGAAGGAGGGAGGAGAGGGGAGGAGGAGAGAGAGAGGGGAGAGAGGAGGGGGAGGAGAGGAGGAGGGAGAAGGAGAGAGGAGGA